>NC_092260.1:7112788-7137788 GCF_036320965.1 Panulirus ornatus
CCATTCACTAATACCATCGCCAACCACACTACCTTACACATCATACACTAACACCCACACTGCCTTACACAACCATACACTAACACCACCATCACCCACACTACCTTACACAACCATACACTATCCCCACTCCCTTCCACGACCACTCACAGCCATACACTACCACCACCCACACTAACTTACACAACCATCCACTACCACCACCATCACTATCTACACTACCTTAAAAAACTATACACGACCACCCATACTTAACCACATACCACTACCACCCACACTACCTTACAAGACGACCACTACAACCCACACAACCATTCACTAACACCACCAACCGCACTACCTTACACAACCATACACAACACCACCCAGACTATCTTACACAGCCATACATTACAATCATAACTACCACCCACACAAACATACGCTACCTTCCATAACCATACACTACAACCACCACCCACACCAGACTGCACATCTATACACTACCACCGCCACCCGCGCTAACTCTTTAAAACCATACACTTCCACCACCACCACCACCCACACTATCTAACACAAACACACACTACCATCCACACTAACTTACACAACCATACAATACCACCACCACCATCCACACTAAATCATACAACCATACACTATCACCACCATCACCCACACTACAAAACCATACACTCCCACCACCCGCATTACCTTACACAACCATACACTACCACCACCACCACCCGCACTACCTTACACAACTATACACTACCACCACCACTCACACTATCTTACACAACCATACACTACCACCATCACCACACTACCTTACACTACCACCATCACCACTCACACTACCACCCACACTATCTTACACAACCATACACATCCACCACCCACACTACACAACCATACACTAACACCACCACCCACACTACCTTACACAACCATACACTACCATCACCATCCACACTACCTTACGCAACCATACACTACCACCATCACCACTGCCTTACACAAACATACACTACCACCATCACCACTCACTACCACCCAGACTATCTTACACAACCATACACATCCACCACCCACACTACACAACCATACACTACCACCATCACCCACACTATCTTACACAACCATACAATACCACCATCACCACTCACACTAACTTACACAACCATACACTACCACCACCACCCACACTACCTTACACAACCATACACTACCACCATCACCCACACTACCTTACACAACCATACACTACCACCATCACCACTCACACTAACTTACACAACCATACACTACCACCATCACCCACACTACCTTACACAACCATACACTACCACTATCACCCACACTACCTTATACAACCATACACTACCACCATCACCACTCACACTAACTTACACAACCATACACTACCACCACCACCCACACTACCTTACACAACCATACACTACCACCATCACCACCACACACTACCTTACACAACCATACACTACCACCATCACCACTCACACTACCTTACACAACCATACACTACCATCACCATCCACACTACCTTACGCAACCATACACTACCACCGTCACCACTGCCTTACACAACCATACACTACCACCATCACCACTCACTACAACCCACACTATCTTACACAACCATACACATCATCCACCCATACTACATAACCATACACTACCACCATCACCCACACTACCTTACACAACCATACACTACCACCACCACCCACACTACCTTACACAACCATACACTACCACCACCACCCACACTACCTTACACAACCATACACTACCACCATCACCACTCACACTAACTTACACAACCATACACTACCACCATCACCACCCACACTACCTTACACAACCATACACTACCATCACCACCACACACTACCACCTACACTATCTTACACAAACATACACATCCACCACCCACGCTACACAACCATACACTACCACCACCACCACCACCCATACTACCTTACACAACCATACACTACCACCATCACCACTCACACTACCTTACACAATCATACACTACCACCATCAACACTCACACTACCTTACACAATCATACACTACCACCATAAACACTCACACTACCTTACACAATCATACACTACCACCATAAACACTCACACTACCTTACACAATCATACACTACCACCATCACCACTCACACTACCTTACACAATCATACACTACCACCATCACACTCACACTACCTTACACAATCATACACTACCACCATAACACTCACACTACTTACACAATCATACACTACCACCATCACCACCACACTACCTTACACAATCATACACTACCACCATCACACTCACACTACCTTACACAATCATACACTACCACCATCACCACTCACACTACCTTACACAACCATACACTACCACCATCACCACCCACACTACCTTACACAATGATACACCACCATCAAGCAAGCTATCTTACACAACCATACACCACCACCTACAACACCTTACATAACCAAACCATACCACACCAACCACACAACCATACACTACCATCACCACCACACTGCCTTACAAAACAATACACCATCACCCACACTGCCTTATGCAACCATACACCAGCACCACCTACACAACCATACACCAACCCACCACACTACTTTACATCACTACACTACCTTACACAACCATACATCACACTAACTTACACAACCATACATCACCACACTACCTTACACAACCATACATCACCACACTACCTTACACAACCATACATCATCACACTACCTTACTCAACTATACATCACAACACTACCTTACACAACCAATTACCACAACCCCCCACACTACCTTGCGTTCCTGTATCCGAACACCAGTTACTCTACCTTACACAACCATACATCACTACCACTCACAATTACTTACACAGCGATACACAAAAACCACCCACATTACATAACACAAACCATACAACAATACCATCAGCGTTTCTGAACACAACCACACACCACTCACAATACCTTACACAACCACACACCACAACCACAACCCACACTACTTATACGACAATACACCCCTACCTCCCGTACTACGTACACAACCAATCACCATCACCACTTACATTACCTTACACAATATACACCACAGCCACCTACACTACCTTATACAACCATACAACACCACTTACACAACCATACATCATCACCTCACTACATAAATATACACCATCACACACATTACCTCGCTCAACCATATACCACCACAACTAAACATGCTAACTTACACCACCTTACACCAACACCACTCACGCTATCACACATCAACATCACATATGTTACCTTACACAACTTTACATCACCAACCATACGGTACCTTACACAACCATACACCATCACTCACACGAACTTGTACAACTATATACCACCACCATCCACACCGTAATACACAACCCAGCATCACAACCATCCCAATACCAAACACAACCATACATCACCACCACCCACGCAACCTTGCATAACCATGCACCACCACCACCATCCACAAGACCATACATATAGTAGACCACCATCAGTGACCACGCTCACGTTCGCCACACACACACACACACACACAGCCACGAGGATACATCACCTGGGCGGGGTCTTGTATCCTGCACCTCAGGTACAGGTCAAGCTGGTGCTTTGTGCCGACCCTCGACTAGGCTGTTGGAGGCCTACGACCCAACGGCCCACGTGACAATCACAGGCAGGCTGGTCTGCCAGGCACACTTAGTAAATATTTATCTAAGCCCACCTTAAATGCCGGCTGCGTACGTCATAGTGTTTCTCGTCTCGGAAGGCATTTGTGTGTGTGTGTGTGTGTGTGTGTGTGTGTGTGTGTGTGTGTGTGTGTGTGTGTGTGTGTGTGTGTGTGTGTTCGTCGTAAGTTTGGACTTAAGGGGAATATCTGAGTCTGCCATGCTTGTCCAGGTAGTCAATAAGGAATCATATTTGAGTGTAAGTCTGGGACTATGAATTCTAAGATGTCCCAAGTGAACATCACAGCAATTCCCGCCCGTCAGCGTTCCACACAGCACACACAGCCTTAGTGTTTCCCATCGTCAAGTTCCTTTACCGTGTCAACAACGACCGTGAGAGATAATCGCACACTTTATAAGTACGGAATTTCGCCCGCCTTAAAGGTGATGTTAATACACAAAAGTAGTCTGATCGTGAGCGTATTAACACCCAGAAGATCTTCAGCATTTTTTTTTTTTCTTGTCTTGAAGGTTCACAAGATCCAACCTACCATGTTTCTGGAAGGGGCAACTGCTGCTTTGTTTTCTTTGATGAAGACAAGGTTGACGACCATTATTACTTTGAGATCTTTCACAGTGTTCAGTTGTCATGTGATAATTCCTGTATCCGTCTGTACTGTACTGTACTGCTCTTGAACACAAGAGGCCAACTGGGCCATGCATGCTAGGCGGGTCCCCAGTCTGTCCACCCTACAACCAACCGCCACAACCCAGATACACATCCAACCTTCGTTTCAAGTTACCTAAACACTTAAGCTTCCACAACTGTAATTGGCAAGTTGTTCCATAAATCTACTACCTTCTACCCCGAACCAATATTTACCCACATCCGACCTGAGTCTATTGTTTTCTACTTCAAATCCATTATTTCTTGTCCTATCCGGTGATGCCATTCTATGAACTTTATTCATGTTACCTTTATTAATGTCCGCCTCTTAAGTGAATGTAAATTCAGTCTTTTTTTACCTTTCTTTACAAGTGAGGTTTCTAATTCCTCATTCTGCCTACACCAGCGGAGTTGGAACTTATCCCCACTGAAGGCAGGTGGTATTTAGTGGGTTAGTGGAAGACAGTTTACGATAGTTTCTCAAAGTGATCTACTGACGAGTTCTCTATATCAGTTACAGTATCATCAGCAGTGAATGATACCAAGCTGTGACTCGTGCTTGTGTCAACCACAGAGGTAACAGTGAGGAACAGACGGGGCGCAAGTATATGATCTTGAGGGACGCTGCTCTTGACCGTGCACACCCTGGAAACATCTGACTGGCCACAATATGTTAAGATCTGTTAGTTAACAAGTTGTGTTTACAACATGTGATCTGTTGGTTAACAAGTTGTATATACAACGTGTTGTGATCTTTTAGTTAACAAGTTGTATATACAATTCAAAGCTTACCGGTTATGCCCTTCTTCCGCATTTTGTGTGCTCTGACACCAAGTTCACATTTACCAGAGGCTTTCACATACTCTGTGTGTACATCACGTGCGTGTTCTGTTTATCCTGCAGTGACTTAATGAGCTCATGACGGTGGTCAACCATGTGAGGGAGGCAGGACCTACCCGCCTCGGAACAATATTGTCCCGGCCTATGTGTACCACCTGTTTTCCACAAAAGTGGTCACTCCACATCATAAGGGCCAAACTTCTTAATAACGTCACTGCTACATGTAAGGCGATCAATATAAGTCAGTTTTCACACCTAAAACCTTCAGTTATCCCTCCTTCCACACCAGACAGACATCTTCACGGTGTTCCACCATTCTGCACACTGTTATATACAACTGTCCACAATCTATAACAAAACGCTCATCACCTTACACAAGTATTATCATCAAGTACTCACAACCTCACATTATAACTTACAAAAACAAACGACAACTGATACAAACTGAAACAACCATTCACAACTCAGCACAACAAACCGTATCTAACCCAGCTACACAACCGTAGCCAGCCATATACGATCATCACTGGACCATACACCAAGAGGCACGTGAGGTACAATACGTATCATCATCCAGTAAGGGTGCGATGAATTTCGGAATGACCAGTATGATTAGTGTTGTCTCGGTAGGGTTGGTGAGCGAAAACATAAGATCTATTTTCTCATAAACATGGTAGCCCCACTTTGTAGTTATTTACATCGAAATGTGAAATCAATATACCATTAATTATAGCAAAAGACAAAAAATTCATGAGCGATCGATTTATTACAATACCATAAAAACAGGACAACTAACGTGAGACCAGACCAATGGGCATTTCTCAAAATACTTTGTCAGTGTTGTCCTATTGGTTAACACAAAAAATGGTAAGATACTTTTTTTTCTTTTGCCGTGTGCACATCGTATTCATTACCCACACACTACTAATCTAATGGCTTTACACAACCATTAACATAAAATATTCATTGCCTGCTAGGGACTCTACCTTCCACAACCACTAGTCCTACCATCCTACACCAACCTAAACCTCCAGGTGCATTATGACGCACGACCATATACATACACTCGAGACTACACTACCTCACATTATGACGCACGACCATATACATACACTCGAGACTACATTACCTCACATTATGACGCACGACCATATACATACACTCGAGACTACACTACCTCACATTATGACGCACGACCATATACATACACTCGAGACTACACTACCTCACATTATGACGCACGAACATATACATACACACGAGACTACACTACCTTACATTATGACGCACGACCATATATATACACACGAGACTACACTACCTCACATTATGACGCACGAACATATACATATACACGAGACTACACTACCTCACATTATGACGCACGACCATATATATACACACGAGACTACACTACCTCACATTATGACGCACGACCATATATATATACACTCGAGACTACACTACCTCACATTACGACGCACGAACATATACATACACACGAGACTACACTACCTCACATTATGACGCACGACCATATACATACACACGAGACTACACTACCTTGCATTACCCAAGTCCTCTACACATCTATAATACCTTACACAATCAAACATTACTTACCTACCATAACTTACATATCCATACATAAAAAGGAAACCTATCATACTACCTTACACAATCATACACCAGCAGCTACGTTACCTATCACTAGGTATACTACCACATAATTATACAGCAACATTACCTATCACCAGGTATACTATCATACATAATCATACACCGACAGCTACGTCACCTATCACCAGGTATACTATCATACATAATTATGCACCAACAGCTACGTCACCTACACTATCTTACATGATCATACACTAACAGGTAAGCAACCCCTCACGAGGCATATTATCTTACACAACCATTCACCAAAAGCTGTGTAACTCTATACACCCAGGGTACACTGCCTTACACAATCACACAGGCTAATTCCACCATATAACCATTGCCACATTTAAGGTACAAAGTGGCTCAATGTGCATATCATGATATATTCCTCCACTATAAAAGGCAAACAATTTAACATCTGGCGAAGATGATAACATATTTACTGGACACTCAACAAGTAACCTATTTCACACTTGGCAGAGATGATGCATTCCTTACAACTTTAATAGGCGACCTATTACACAGCTGGCTGGATGATAATATCGTCCCGCGACTCCCTTAACATGCGACACATTCAACCATTAACACGCGACCCATTCGACCATTAACACGCGACCCATTCGACCATTAACACGCGACCCATTCGACCATTAACACGCGACCCATTCGACCATTAACACGCGACCCATTCGACCATTAACACGCGACCCATTCGACCATCAACACGCAACACTTTCGACCATTAACACCCAAGCCATTCGACCATTAACACCCAAGCCATTCGACCATTAACATCCAAGCCATTCGACCATTAACAAGCGACCCATTCGACCATTAACAAGCGACCCATTCGACCATTCGCACGAATCTTAGGCAACCACCTGACAAAAATGGGACAATCATCTGAGCCAACACAACCCAGAAAGCTCCCAATACTTTACAATACCAACACTTGACTCTTACTTACAAACCTACTTCATGATTTATCTCTTACTTACAAACCTACTACATGATTCATCTCACGAACACATTAAGAGAAGCCCACACACACACACACACACACACACACACACACCCTGGATGCATTACAAATTATCTTCGTACAAGGTGAGGGAAGATACATGCCAGTAGACATTTCTGATGAGTACAGTTCCATACCTACTGAACACCGCAAGACTCAGTCTTGGGTCGTTGTTAGACTCGGTCTATATGAAGGACCCGCGAGTATAGCCTGGACTCCAACCTGAACACATCTCCAGCTCAGGTCACTACGTAAGCAAGAAATGGTGAGAAATGCATTGCCTTACACACGCACCAGGACTAGCACTAGAGTTTGTCTCATACAAGGACGGTGGAAGTAACGAAGTACAAAGTTATGAAGATGAGACACAGTGAAGGAAGGACTTGATATGCCTACAGCCTAGGTAGAAACACGTTTCTAAGTGTCTTATGTAATGGAGGGGTCGACAATGTACCTTACATATCGCCAAAACACCACATCAAACGAATAGCAAAGACCAACTGTCAACAGGTTCCTCAACACTATATCAGAATATGTTTCTCAAGTCTCGTCACCTCACTCTGAGAAACAAAGATCTAATAGAGAAGGTCCAGATGAGGGCGTCCAAGATGTTACATACAGTGCCTGAAAACAGAGCAGTGTTACGAGGAGAGGTTACAACAGAGGCAAACAAACAGCATCCCGAGGGCCGGGTTCGAATCTCTTAAAAAAGATGTGATCCTGCCGGCGAGGTCACTAGAAAAGAATTGAAGCAGAAATTTTAGCTACGAGAGACACCCTGGGAGAGGAGACAGGGGTGATACAGGTGAGACAGGGTCGTCTACACTGTAACCTGTCAACAAGTTCTCTGATTCCGCAATCTCTTAATCTCTAATTAACATTTACTGTTCAACCTTAATGCAAATTAAATTAAATCATTCTGTGTACTCTAGATCCTCAATCATTATAAGCATGAAATTATATTAAAATCAATTGACACACAATATAACATTTATCATTAACTGTCGCTGTCTCCCGAGTTAGCGAGGTAGCGCAAGGAAACAGACGAAAGAATGGCCCAACCCACCCACATACACATGTATATACATACACGCACATATACATACCTATACATTTAAACATATACATACACAGATATATACATGTATACACATGTACATGCTCACACTTGCTGCCTTCATACATTCCCGTCGCCACCCCACCACACATGAAATGGCACCCCCCTCCCCCCATGCGCGCGCGAAGTAGCGCTAGGTAAAGACAAAAAAGGCCACATTCCTTCACACTCAGTCTCTAGCTGTCATGTGTAATGCACCGAAACCACAGCTCCCATTCCACATCAAGGCCCCACAAGACTTTCCATAGTTTACTCCAGACGCTTTACATGCCCTGGTTCAATCCATTGACAGCACGTCGACCCCGGTATACCACATTGTTCTAATTCACTCTACTCCTTGCACGCCTTTCATTCTCTTGTAAGCTCAGGCCCCGATCGCTCAAAATCTTTTTCACTCCATCCTTCCATCTCCAATTTGTCTCCCACTTCTCGTTCCCTCCACCTCTGACACATATATCCTCTTTGTCAATCTTTCCTCACTTATTCTCTCCATGTGACCAAACCATTTCAATACACCCTCTTCTGCTCTCTCAACCACACATCTCTCTTACCCTTTCATTACTTACTCGATCAAACCACCTCACACCACATACTGTCCTCAAACATCTCATTTCCAACACCTCCACCCTCCTCCGCACAACCCTATCTACAGCCCAAGCCTCGCAACCATATAACATAGTTGGAACCACTATTCCTTCAAACATACCCATTTCTGATCTCCGAGATAATATTCTCGCCTTCCACACATTCTTCAACCCTCCCAGAACCTTCGCCCCCTCCCCCACCCTGTGGTTCACTTCAGCTCCCATGGTTCCATTCGCCACCAAATCCACTCCCAGATATCTAAAACACTTCACTTCCTCCAGTTTTTCTCCATTCAAACTTACCTCCCGATTGACTTGTCCCTCAACCCTACTGAACCTAATAACCTTGCTCTTATTCACATTTATTCTCAGCTTTCTTCTTTCACACACTTCACCAAACTCAGTCACTATATATATATTCCTGAGGATTGGAGAAGGAATACTGCCCACGTATTCCCTGCATGACGTAGAAGGCAACTAAGAGTGGCGGATGCGAGTGGCTGGAAATCCTCCCTTCCTGTATTAGTTTCCATAAGAATGAACAAAGCAAGAAGCCAAGTGAGGAATTTTCCCTCTGTTCTTGACGCAGCCTCGTTCACGCGGGAAAGGCGAACATGCACCAAAAATTATTATATCATATATATATATGTAGCATTTATGGATCTGGAGAAGGCATATGATAGAGTTGATAGAGATGCTCTGTGGAAGGTATTAAGAATATATGGTGTGGGAGGAAAGTTGTTAGAAGCAGTGAAAAGTTTTTATCGAGGATGTAAGGCATGTGTACGTGTAGGAAGAGAGGAAAGTGATTGGTTCTCAGTGAATGTAGGTTTGCGGCAGGGGTGTGTGATGTCTCCATGGTTGTTTAATTTGTTTATGGATGGGGTTGTTAGGGAGGTAAATGCAAGAGTTTTGGAAAGAGGGGCAAGTATGAAGTCTGTTGGGGATGAGAGAGCTTGGGAAGTGAGTCAGTTGTTGTTCGCTGATGATACAGCGCTGGTGGCGGATTCATGTGAGAAACTGCAGAAGCTGGTGACGGAGTTTGGTAAAGTGTGTGGAAGAAGAAAGTTAAGAGTAAATGTCAATAAGAGCAAGGTTATTAGGTACAGTAGGGTTGAGGGTCAAGTCAATTGGGAGGTGAGTTTGAATGGTGAGAGGCTGGAGGAAGTGAAGTGTTTTAGATATCTGGGAGTGGATCTGTCAGCGGATGGAACCATGGAAGCGGAAGTGGATCATAGGGTGGGGGAGGGGGCGAAAATTTTGGGAGCCTTGAAAAATGTGTGGAAGTCGAGAACATTATCCCGGAAAGCAAAAATGGGTATGTTTGAAGGAATAGTAGTTCCAACAATGTTGTATGGTTGCGAGGCGTGGGCTATGGATAGAGTTGTGCGTAGGAGGATGGATGTGCTGGAAATGAGATGTTTGAGGACAATGTGTGGTGTGAGGTGGTTTGATCGAGTAAGTAACGTAAGGGTAAGAGAGATGTGTGGAAATAAAAAGAGCGTGGTTGAGAGAGCAGAAGAGGGTGTTTTGAAGTGGTTTGGGCACATGGAGAGAATGAGTGAGGAAAGATTGACCAAGAGGATATATGTGTCGGAGGTGGAGGGAACGAGGAGAAGAGGGAGACCAAATTGGAGGAGGTGGAAAGATGGAGTGAAAAGGATTTTGTGTGATCGGGGCCTGAACATGCAGGAGGGTGAAAGGAGGGCAAGGAATAGAGTGAATTGGAGCGATGTGGTATACAGGGGTTGACGTGCTGTCAGTGGATTGAATCAAGGCATGTGAAGCGTCTGGGGTAAACCATGGAAAGCTGTGTAGGTATGTATATTTGCGTGTGTGGACGTGTGTATGTACATGTGTATGGGGGGGGTTGGGCCATTTTTTTCGTCTGTTTCCTTGCGCTACCTCGCAAACGCGGGAGACAGCGACAAAGTATAAAAAAAAAAAAAAAAAAAAAAAATATATATATATATATATATATATATATATATATATATATATATATATATTTTCTTTTTCATACTTGTTCGCCGTTTCCCTTGTTAGCGAGGTAGCGCTGGAAACAAACGAAGAAAAGGCCTCATTCGCACACATTCATTCTCCAGCTGTCATGGGCAATGCATCGAAATCATAGCTCCCTGTCCACGACCTGGCCCTGCAGATCTTTCTATTGTTTCCTCCAGCTATTCTATATGCGCAGGTTCGTTCCACTGAAAGCACGTCACCCACTGTATACCACATCGCTTCAATTCACTCTATCCCGTCCATGCCATTTACCCTTTTGCATGATCAGGCCCTGAGCACTCAAATCTGTTTCATTCCATCCTTCCATCTCCAATCTGGTCTCCTCCTTATCCTTGTTCCCTCCACTCCTGACATATATCCTCTTTGTCAACCTCTCCTCACTCATTCTCTCCATTTGTCCATACCATTTCAGCATACACTCTTCACTTCCCTTAACCAAACTCATCCATCTTATCACCACACCTCTATCTTAGTCTATCATAACGTCCTCTATCAACAGTCCTCACACCAAATACTACTCTCTAACATCTCATTTCCAACTCATGCAATCTCGTCCGCACATCATCTATCGCCCATACCTTGCATCTGTACCAATGTCGTTGGGACTATTTTACCTTCAAAGACACCCATCTTCGCACTCCTACAAGCGATCTCTCTTTCCATACATTCCTAAATGTTCCAAGGACCTTAGCTTCTCTCACTCACCTTATGAATCACCTCCGCTTCCATGGTTCCATTCGGTACCGTGTCCACTCCCAGGTATGTAAACACTTTACATCCAATTATTCTCCACACAAACTTATTCCCCAACTAAACTGTCCCCCTGCTCTGCTAGACCTGATAACCTTGCTTTAAATCACATCTACTCTCAAATTTCTATTTTCACACACGCTTCTAAAAAATAAAAAAAAACAGTTCTCCAGTTTCTCAGTTGAATCTGCCTCCAGTCCCGTGTCTTCAGCAAACAACTGACTCTCTTACCAGGCTCCCTTACACCCTAAATACTATATACCTGCCTCTCTTTGCAAGATCCTTGTATTCACGTTCCTCATTACCCTATCCATGAACAAATAAAATAGCCATGGTGACATCACTCATCCCTGCCGAAGACCCACAGTCACCTGGAATCACTCGCCTTCCTCTCTAACTACTCGCACTCATGCCTTACTCTCCTGAAAAAACTCCTCGCTGTTTCTATTTCCTCCCACACTATATACTGCGTAATACCTTCCACAAACCATCTCCATCAACCCTACCATATGCTTTCATAAGCTATCATATCCTTCTGTTTCTTTACGTATTTCTCAAACACATTCTTCAAAGTAAATACCTGATCCATACATCCCCTACCACTCCTGAAACCACATAGTTCCTCCCAAGTCTGATGCTCTGTGCATGCAACCACCCTCTCAATCACCACTCTACCATACAACTTACCAGGTACACTCAAGAAACTTGTACCTCCGTAACTGGAGCACTCATCTTTGTCCCCCTCCCTTGCCTTTATATAGTAGCACTATACATGCACTCCGCCAATCCTCAGGAGCTTTAACATGGTCCATACATACGTTGAAAATCGCAACTAACCAATCAGAAACAAAGTCCCTCCCTTTCTTAAAAAACTCAACTGCAATACCATCCTCTCCAGCCACATTTCATCTTACACAAGGCTTTCACCACCTCCTCTCTTTTCACCTCCCCCACGTCTACCTTTCCATCATCAAATACATTCAGTAGCTCTTCAAAGTGCTCAATCCATCTCCTTCACCTCATTACTGCTTGTTACTACTTCCCCATCTGTCTTTTCCTTTCATTGATGTTTCTATGTGTTCTCTTGTTTTTCGCACATTATCGACACACATCATATATATATATATATATATATATATATATATATATATATATATATATATATATATATAGAGAGAGAGAGAGAGAGAGAGAGAGAGAGAGAGAGAGAGCAATACTCGGTAAGCTGCTGCGTCACATGATTACCGTGTGGCCGTTGGCAACTCAAGGGTGGGTCGTTTTGATGACTGTTTCTTTCCCTTCACCTTCAAGCTTTGGAACTACTTATCTGTCATGTCCTTCCCAACAACTATGACTTGGCACATTTCAAAAGACACGTTCTTCACTTCCTCCGAAAGTCGTCTCTTTCCTTTCCATTAATCTCTCAATATTTCAATTAAGGCCCAGCCTGATGTGGACTTTGGTCTGTAATTGGAGCCTTCAACGTAAAAAAAAGTGCGTTATTATATATATATATATATATATATATATATATATATATATATATATATATATATATATATATATATTTTTTTTTTTTTTTTTTTTTCATACTATTCGCCATTTCCCGCGATAGCGAGGTAGCGTTAAGAACAGAGGACTGGGCCTTTGAGGGAATGTCCTCACCTGGCCCTCTTCTCTGTTCCTTCTTTTGGAAAATTAAAAAAAAAAAAAAAAAAAAAAAAAAAAAAAAAAAAAAAACGAGAGGGGAGGATTTCCAGCCTCCCGCTCCCTTCCCTTTTAGTCGCCTTCTACGACACGCAGGGAATACGTGGGAAGTATTCTTTCTCCCCTATCCCCAGGGAATATATATATATATATATATATATATATATATATATATATATATATATATATATATATATATATATATATATACATAAAGCCAAGTCCCCTCCCTTATCGACGTAAATGCCGATATAAAGGCAGCCATATCCAGCAGCGTAATTACAGCGTTGCCGTTCTTCATCGCGACACTGGTTAAAGGTTACACCACTGTAGCCACTGGTCGTAGCGACGCGTCGTGCTGAAGGGTTGGCGAGGGTGGCCTCGGAGGCTGGTGGCGGGCCTAGCGGAAGGCTGTGGTAGTCGTATGTAGGGACGGGATGTACAGTGTGCAAGGAGCGGCCAGGGGTGAGCTGTGTGAGCTGGGCTGCCACTCCCTCCCTAGTGTCACCTTACATACACAAAACTGCCACCAGCTTCCCTCACTGGAATTCTGGTCAAGAAAGTGAGGGATTCTACCCCCCAGACCTGGGGTCCAGGTTGCTGCTGTGGTTGACCAAGTTGTTTAAATGAGCAGCCGGCAGGCCCACCATAGCCCAGCTGGTCTGGTACACTGTGTAAATGCTTATCGAGGAACTACTTAAATATTTCCACTAAACAACCCATACTGCTTCTTATGCTTGCAAGCAATGGGTTCAATAATCTCGGGGTGATACTTTACAGTCTTCCATGCATGTCGGGTCTAAGGGGTATCATTTTTATTTACAGGTCAGGGATCATGCCTTCCTGGATTTTTCATGTGTAAATGATGAAGATAAACATCTTCCGTTGCGTCCCAGAGTACAGCCTCTGTGATTTCAGTTGTTCCCAACAGTTCATTTGCTTTAACGCGTCAGTCCGGACTGGGAAACATATCTCAGTGTTTTCTAACTGTGGGATTTCGTTCGCGTTGTAAGGTAGTGTCAGTATACAGCAGTAGTATTATATTCGTGTGAGTATTTGTGTCTTGAAGAACCACATCAATTGTTCTTCCTACCTTGTCCTGAAGGTCCTTAAGATCCATGCTACGACTATCCTTCTTTCCATCCGACTATATAAACACTAGTGGTGGTCCACAGGCCAATATAAATGCTACAGTAATCTATATAAACAAAGGTGATGGTACACATGGCGCTACATCTTCTACAGTGATTCGTGTACGGTGTGAGGGGCTTGCCCCTGCTAGGACGGTCGCTGCATGGTGCATTACTGCTAAATTCCTGCCTGGAAGACTTAACATACATATGACACAACTAAACAAGCAGCATCACATAATGGAGTTCAAGTGTTCTTATCTTTGCCTTGGCACGATGGCAGGACGAAGATTCCTTATGTTGATGAGGAAGGAACCAAGTTGGCATTACCCTGGTTCATGAATGATAGGAACACTGATGACAGATTTCCACATCAATTACACGCGGTTAATTGTCTTCCAAGACAACAAAATGCGGAACAATAACCAACACAATTGTACACGTACTGATGGTTACATCGTTATGACAATGGAGACTCGCCCATAGTAAGCTATACACCTGCCACTCCCACCAATCACCTGGCAACAGCAGCAGTGTCAGCCTGTGGCCGAGCGAGGCACTGCTGCACACACACTCTCTCAAGCGGCTGTGGACGAGCGCATGAAGGGAGCGTTGCAACAAAGAGCAATTCCCACTGGAACGCTCACCTCATCCCTAAGAAGAACTCCAGTTGGCGTTCAGTGACTGATCATCATGGTAAGTTCCGTCGGGGCAGACACGCTCAACTGTCTTATGGTGACGGTAAGAAACGGCAGGCAAAGCGGCAAGTCCACTGGAACTACTGTCAATCCGCCAACGTGATGGGGTGCAATTCCAAGACGTTTGAGAGACGGTGGGAAAACGCACGAATTTTTGGAAACATCCCACCAGCCGCCCCTCTCAACACGTTCACATCACACAGCCTCTCCCTTGCATGCCGGTCACTTACCACATAATCCAACAATATCCCCTAGTGTTCGTGCTGGCTCTCCTGCCCACACTTCTGTTTGCTAGGACGTCTACAGCCATGTTACAGCATCATTAAGAATTCGTAATGATGGGGTTGGTGGCCTGTACGGGGTTAGGGCAGCACTGACCTGAGACGTGCCTGATAAGCAAATTGATCAGTGCAGCACTGGCCTGAGACGTGTCTGATAAGCTATATCATTTTTCCAATTTGGTTTTCAGTGTCTCGGGCAGGGAGGTGGCCGGAAACGTGGTCCGGCAGGCCACTCCAGGGCATCTGTCTCCAGGGGCAAAACCCACTGAGATGAAACCAGTGGTATTTTCAACAACCCAACCTGTCCATTTAGGATCAAGAAAAAGATCAGACCATTATATAACATCACCGGCCTTACCATCGTCTTCAACGGTCGTTAGGTCGTAACAATGCGCTCAAGGAATTTTAAACTTGGGTGTCAGTCACCAACTGCATAGGATAAACAGCATGAGCTCACGAGGTGGGGGAGAAGGTGAGGTGAAGCGGGGGCACGACTGGCAGAGAAGGTTAGCTAGCCGCCAGAAATGACCCCACCTGAGGTTTCAGGAAGCGTGTGTAGCAGTACCTGGGTTGACAAGGGTAACGCACACCAAAGTCAGGTCCTCTCCTGCTGTAGTGGCACCATGTGAAACAAGTGCTAGTCATGCTAACATGAGAGGATATAAACAAAAAACTTCCGTGGTGTAGCGGTTAGCGTCGATAAAACGAATACCTGGCTCACACTAGGGTATATCTATACCTACCTACCTACCTATCTATCTATCTATCTATATATATATATATATATATATATATATATATATATATATATATATATATGTTTGTTTATTTCTATATATAATTTTGTTTATGGATGGGGTTGTTAGGGAGGTGTATGCAAGAGTTTTTGAGAGAGGGGCAAGTATGCAGTCTGTTGGGGATGAGAGGGCTTGGGAAGCGAGTCAGTTGTTGTTCGCTGATGATACAGTGCTGGTGGCTGTTTCGGGTGAGAAACTGCAGAAGTTGGTGAATGAGTTTGGCAAAGTGTGTGAAAGAAGAAAGCTGAGAGTAAATGTGAATAAGAGCAAGGTTAATAATAGGTTCAGTAGGATTGAGGGACAAGTTACTTGGGGGGTAAGTTTGAATGGAGAAAAACTGGAGGAAGTGAAGTGTTTTAGATGTCTGAAAGTGGATTTATGAGCGGATGGAACCAAGGAGGCGGAAGTTAGTCACAGAAAGGAGGAGGGGGCGAAGGTTCTGGGAGCGTTGAAGAATGTGTGGAAGGCGAGAACGTTATCTCAGAGAGCAAAAATGGGTATGTTTGAAGGAATAGTGGTTCCAACAATGTTATATGGTTGCGGAGCGTGGGCTATAGATAGGGTTATGCGGAAATGTTTGAGGACAATATGCAGCGTGAGGTGGTTTGATTGAGTAAGTAATGAAAGGGTAAAGGAGATGTGTGGCAATAAAAAGTGTGGTTGTGAGAGCAGAAATGGGTGCATTGAAATGGCCTGGTCACATGGAGAGAATGAGTGAGGAAAGATTGACAAGGAGGATATATGTGTCTGAGGTGGAGGGAACGAGGAGAAGCGGGAGACCAGACTGGAGGTGGAAGGATGGTGAAAAAGATTTTGAGCGATCGGGCCTTAAACATACAGGGGGGTGAAAGGCGTAAAAGGAATAGAGTGAATTGGTACGATGTGGTATACCAGGGTGGAAGTGGTGTCAAAGCATGTGAAGCGTCTGGGGTAAACCATGGAAAGTTTTATGGGGCCTGGATGTGGAAAGGGAGCTGTGGTTTCGGTGCACTACATATGACAGTTAGACTGAGTGTGAAGGAATGTGGCCTTTGTTGTCTTTTCCTAACGCTATCTCGTGCGGAGGGGTGTGTGCAATTTTTAATGTGTGGCGGTGTGGCAGCGAGATAGATGAAGGCAGCAAGTATATACATGTGTATATATGAATATGTCTGTGCATGTATGTGTACGTATACGTTGAAATGTATAGGTATGTATACGTGCGTGTGTGGGCGTTTATGTACATACATGTGTATGTGGGTGGGCTGAGCCATTCTTTCGTCTGTTTCCTTGCGCTACTTTGCTAACGCGGGAGACAGCGACTAAGTATAATGAATAATATATATATATATATATATATATATATATATATATATATATATATATATATATATATATATATATTATCCCTGGGGATAGGGGAGAAAGAATGCTTCCCACGTATTCCCTGCGTGTCGTAGAAGGCTACTACAAGGGAAGGGACGGAGGGGGGGGGGGGGGGGGGGGGGGGGGGGGGGGGGGGGGGGGGGGGGGGGGGGGCCTGAAAATCCTCCCCTCTCGTTTTTTTTTTATTTCCAAAAGAGGGAACTGAGAAGGAGGCCAGGTGAAGATATTCCCTCAAAGGCCCAGTCCTCTGTTCTTAACGCTACCTCGCTAACGCGGGAACTGGCGAATAGTATGAAAAAAAAGAATATATATATATATATATATATATATATATATATATATATATATATATATATATATATATATATATATATACACACACACACACACATACACACAAGGAGAAGAAACATGATAAGTTCCCAAGTGCACTTTCGTGTAATGATCACATCGTTAGGGGAGATACAAGAATAAGATAGAAAGCGTAGAACAGTGGAAAAGATGTCTTAGCAACGTCTCTTCCTTGTATACCGATGCCAGACTGTTCTACGTCTTCTATCTCATTCTTGTATCTCCCCTGACGATGTGATCAATACACGAAAGTGCAACTGGGAACATATCGTATTTCATTTTCCTTTGGGTATAGGCATCTACTAGGTCAATCCAGTTGTTTAACTTTCACTCTGGGGTTGGTCGATAACTGGAGGCCAGGATTAAGCTTGGCGTGTGTGTGTGTGTGTGTGTGGGGGGTACAAAAAAAAAAGTTAAGCAACGGGATAACACGAATGCGAGACTTTCAACCCATAATACATAAATACTAGTGACACACACACACACAGACACACACACACACACACACACACACACACACACACACAAACACACACACACACACACACACACACACACACACGAACCTGGACGCTGAGACGGAAGATTACGAGAAATTTATAAGGAAGACGTCGGAGCATGTGTACCTTCAGCCCTGCTGCAACACGGGACGAAGACTACGTTTGTCATCCAATAAAAAGATGCTAAAAAGACGGTGGAGGTTAGCGAGGCGCGGGTGCACCTCTACCAGCCAGCCAGCAGCTGTGAGGTACGGTATTAGAGACAGCAATGAACGGACCCACAAAGGGTCTTCCTACCCATCTATGCCCTGAGAGCAAGCATGGTAAGATGGACCACCTAAGCTACGTTCACCGCTGATGCATGCTACGGCCGTCCTCAACTTAGACATTAAGAAATAACATTCTACTGGCACGACAGGCACAGGGGAAGCGTTGTAGAATGCTGCCTCTGAAATACAAAGGTGTCATCAGCATTAAATGGGATCAGAGCTTAATCATCCAGGCCCATAGCTTCAACACCTTACCATCCACCATCCAGATCACCATGGGATGCACGGGAGAGAATTTCAAAAATGCATTCGACAAGTAAGTGTACCAGACCAGCCAGGTTGTGTGGGCCTGAGGGCTGCGGCTTCCAATACCTTGGTCGACCAACGACCCAACCCAACAGCCTGGGCCCAGCCCGGGATATGTAGGGTGATTTCATTCCTGTAACATCATTTCCAATAATGTTCAAATTGTGGTATAATTCCGGAATCGTCTCATACTAATAAATCTACAATGACGCACTGAAGTAATTATCCCAATCATTCACGTACGATAACATGATGTGATTCTTAGTACAATCTTTACAGAAGCAAATATGTAGATCAGCAGGTGCTTAAATGTACGTAAGATGTGAAAACAATGAAAATATAAATGCTAGTTTTATCTTGTTACGAGCCTGCGTGTTTGTTGTGTCTATGTTATATAGAAAGTTGTATGTATAGGTAAACCACGTGATGATCTGGGAAGTCTCCAGAGATCCCTCGGCCGCTCCCACGCCACCTGGAATCTCACACACCCACGCCAGATAGCCCAATCAGCTGCGCGTGTTGCAATCGGCCCGCCAGTTATTCCTCAGGTAACATTGTCAAGTGACCCGAGGTCAGCTACGAGGTCATGCCCGGGAAAGTTGGACGTTCTCTCATCCTCGTTGCGTCGCCAAAGACGAGAGCCGGACCTTAGGCCTCCAGCCAATCAACATCGAGAAGAAGGCGTGACTGACAATCAGTCTTTTGACTGATCATTCCTCCTTACCGTAGCCGAAAGTGACAGGACACAGGGCGGGGCTGGCCGCTCCCGGCTGGCTGCCCCTCCAAATAAAAGGCCCTGACGACTGCTTGGCCGTGATTCCTTCAGCCATCACGTAATGTAGGTTTTACTTGTCTCCAACCCCGTACCCACCGCTGCCCTTGTGTCGTGTCGGGTCTGAGTGTAACAATGTATTATAACTTGTCATAGAACTGCCCAACGAATGATTGTATCTTGTATCATCTTTCTATAATCAAATTATTATAAAGGAAAGAGATCTGGTTTTAAATCATACCTAGAATGTGAAATATTGCATGTTAAGTGTTAACGAAAATATTTGTACCCGATTAATGTGCTTTTGTTACCTTGCACTCTTTTATTTCTTGTAATATATGTAGACTTAACCCTGGTGTTTACTTTCATCCCATAAAGTTGACAGCGTTATCCAGGATCGTAACAAATTCATTGGCGACCTCGCCTCGCAAAGAGTTGTAACCAAGAAATTGCGGCGACCCTGCAGGAGTTTTTCTTGCCTTAACGGAGTGTCTTTCCTCAATTCGTTAATCATGTCGTTGACCAGTGTCACTGATGTTGAAATTAATGTTGACAATACCGTGCCATCATCGAGGTCAGCCGAACCTTTAGTTCCTCCCCGTCTCTAGTGATGTCCATCCCGAGTTCCTGCAGCTCCAACTAGACTTTGCTAAGATTAATGCACAGGCGAGTATACATGAAGCCAGGAGTCAACAAGCTAAGCTAAAGATACAGAGGGAACGCACAGAAGAGATTACATTAACTTTGGAACAAGACAAATTACGACAGTGCACGTCACAGCCAGCAGGAGTATTTGATTTTACGCGACACGCAAATTTTGTACCGAAATTCTGTGAAAACGACGTCACTAAAATTTTCCGTACGTTTGAAAATGTTGCCAATCAGCTCTCTTGACCAAAGTCGTCTTGCTCGATCTTGCTACAATCTGTCCTCGTACGTAATGCTCAGACCGCTTACGCCGCGTTGTCCAGTGACCAGTGTACTGATTATGAGGTCGTGAAAGATGTTGTGCTGAAAGCTTATGAGTTATCTCCCAGCTTACACACGCAAGTTTTGAGCTAAGAGTCCTGATCAGACCTATGAAGAGTATTTATGCACGCAGTGGCTACGCTTCGAACAAGTTTATGAGTTTGCGGAATTAATGATACTTGAAGAATGTAACAATAGTGTACCTCATGAAGTGTTTGATTATTTGACTGATCGAGAAGTGAAGTCTGTTGACAAGGCTGGTCAGTACACGCTGACGGGCAAACTTGGTACGAAGAGACGTTCGAAGGGTTTTGATGGCAATGTTAAATCCAGTAATAATGAAACCCTACCTGAATCTACTCCACTGCCGGAGGCTCCTAGGAGTTAGAGGGTTAAGGCATGTTTTAATGTGGCAAGGCTGGGCACCAAGTGAGGGAGCACTGGGCACGGGTGAAGGAATCCAGAGACTCTACCAAGTGTAGGCCGGTGAGTCTCTTCTCAACTTTAGGGCCACCTAGTATTGCAAGAGAGGCTAACCCTGCTCTTAGGAAAGTGGGGGGCTGCAAGGGTGGGGGCTGCGAGAATGAGTCATCAGTCTGTAGATGAGGATCCGTTTCGAGGGAACGACACCGCGTTCCCGTCTGAGGGCTATGTTAGTAGATGTGGGGTAGGACGAAAAGTGACCGTATTACGGGATTCTGGTACGTTGCAGTCCCTGATGTTGGATGGCTTGGTGCCGCAAGGAGAGTCTGGAGACAGAGTCTTGTTAGACGGGCTATGGAGGCTCAAGGAAGCTCCACTAGTCGATGTGAGGGTAGAAACTGATCTCTTCCCGGGCAATGTTCTTGTAGGGATTGTGGATAAGTTGTCTGTCTCAGGAGTAGACTTTGTGTCAGGCAATGACCTAGCGGGTGGGAAGATGAATCCACTTGCCTACGGGACCGGTGGAGTACACGGAGGCAGCGCAGCTTGAGGAAGAGGTACCAGAGACAGTGCCCGAGTACGAAGGTGCCTGACTTATGTAACAAATCCCAGTCAATAGCGCGACCCTAATTTTGAAGGTTTAAACTGCAGAATTTTCCTGGCTGTACCTACCAACACGATTATGTTCAGTTATTCTAATGCTTAGACCACAGCCAGCCTGACCAATATATATATATATATATATATATATATATATATATATATATATATATATATATATATATATATATATATATATGTGTGTGTGTGTGTGTGTGTGTGTGTGTGTGTGTGTGTGTGTGTCAAACTTATGGTCTAAGCATTAGAATAACAACACAAACGCGTGTTATGACACTTTTCGGATCATACAAACCCACACACACACACACACACACACACACACATATATATATACATATATATATATATATATATATATATATATATATATATATATATATATATATATATATATTCTTTCATACTTGTTTGCTATTTGCCGAGTGAGCAAGGTAGCGTACAGAACATATGACTGTGCCTTGGAGGATCCCAAATCCTCAATTTGGCTTTTTCCTCCGTTCCTTCTTTTGCAGAGCAATATACAGTAGACTTTGAGCCCCTCCCCTCCTTTAGTCGCCTTCAACCATCACTACAACACTACAAACACAGTTTCAATACATCCCAAGACCCTTCATGCCTACCATACAACTACCATAAAGAAGCCACCGAGCACTTACTGTCCTGCACATAGACGCACACACAACATGACAACACTTTATGACTGAGGTCCCGTCCGGTGGACGTGGCCGGCTTCCTGAGTGCTGCAGGAGCGTTACAAAGACAACAGGGACTCCCGAGGCAAGAAGTATATACCATGTGTCTTTTCTAAGGTGGTCGAAAAGATGGAGAACACTTATAGGTTGGAACGTTCTGAAAAATGCTGAGAATCATTGTTGTCGAGAATGACATAAGGACAAGGTCATAAGTGTCTTCACAGTGACGGTCACTGGAGTCCCCTCGACGCTGATAAAGACTAGGGAGGAGGTCTTGAAGAGCACTGAACTATCCAGTAAATAGTATTGACCCATATACGGGTAACGGTCCTGAAGAATGCGCTACCGGTGTCCTGAAGACGTGTGGAGATAAACTACACAAACGACTTGAAATTCTGTTGACAATGTCGCCGGTGTGGACAGGGGCAGATGTCATACCTGTCTATAAGAAAGGTCTCGTCGACCTGGCCAGTCTATGAGGTACAGGACAAGATGATCAGAAGGCAAGGAGACGATAGCATGCTCAGTACAAACTGCCTTAGTGAGAGACATCACGGCACCCAGGGGAGAGAGATTGTGTGTAACGAACCTTTCACATGAGCTTCGCTTTAGACAAGGCTACATGGCTTATCCATATCTGGACTACCAGAAAGCATTTGACAGGGCACTACACAGGAGGCTGGTAGAAAAGCTTGATCTTCAGGCAACAGTAAGGCGGAAGATTCCTTCAACGGCAGGAAACAAAGGACACCACCACGTACGAGGAGCCTTCTCAAAATGGGTCATCATCAGCGGCGTGCCGCAGGGTCCCGTTCTAGGACCATTGCTCTTCTTGATCTATGTGAATGACTCGCCAGGTGATGAGGATCGTAACCTGCAAAGGTTGATGAAATTCATCCGCGTAGACTCACAGTATTAATCAGCACGGGCTACACAACAAAGGAAGGCCTTGACTTGCAAATTAAACTCCCGGAAATAGGCTGTAGGAATGTGTGCGTAAGAGGGACTTGGGAGTCGATACCATCACAAAAGTGTTCGCTAGCGCGTAATAAAACTGCAATCAAGTGCAAGGATATGTCACGCAAGCTGTTTACGTCCTCCATCAGACCAAAACTAGGCTATTCCTCTCAAGTTTGGGCACCACACTTGAAGCACCTCTCAAATGTAGTCACCAACTTAAAGCACTTCTCAAGTTCGGTCTCCAAAATTAAACCACTCAGATTTGGTCACTACTTAAAGTACTTAAATTTGGTCACCACACTGAAAGTACCTCTTAAGTTCGGTCATCAAGCTGAAAGTACCTCTCAAGTTTGGTCATCAAACTGAAAGTACCTCTCAAGTTTGGTCACCACACAAAGCACCTCTCATGTTTGGTCACCACACTTAAAGTACCTCTCATGTTTGGTCACTAAACCTAAAGTACCTCTCAAGTTTGGTCACCACACTTAAAGTACCTCTCATGTTTGGTCACCACACTTAAAGTACCTCTCATGTTTGGTCACCAAACCTAAAGTACCTCTCAAGTTTGGTCACCACATTAAGCTTAAAGTACCTCTCAAGTTTGGTCACCACACTTAAAGTACCTCTCATGTTTGGTCACTAAACCTAAAGTACCTCTCAAGTTTGGTCACCACACTTAAAGTACCTCTCATGTTTGGTCACCAAACCTAAAGTACCTCTCAAGTTTGGTCACCACACTTAAAGTACCTCTCAAGTTTGGTCAC